>NC_074671.1:25980101-25983621 GCF_029448725.1 Salvelinus fontinalis | reverse complement strand
AATACCGGACCGTGGAGGCGTACTGGCTCTCTTGAGCATTGAGCCTGCCCAACCTTAATCTCATGTTACTGGCCTCCTGGTTGAGCAGAGACGAGAAGACAGAAAACTGCGGCTTACACTTTGATAGAAGAGAAGGCGTGACTAATCACCTGGATTAGAGGAGAGACACTCATCCACTGAGAAACGTTCCTCTTCCCTCCATCCATCACACTGGCCCTGCGCCAGGCTATCTCTCACCTGTCTCTCCTCGTTACGCGTTTGTGTCTGTGTGTAAGTGTGTGTGTGTGTGTGTGTGTGTGTGTGTGTGTGTGTGTGTGTGTGTGTGTGTGTGTGTGTGTGTGTGTGTGTGTGTGTGTGTGTGTGTGTATGCCTCCCTTTGTGTGTATGGTTTGTACGTGCATGTCTCCTCTCCGTAGGTGAAGAAATCACTTAAAGAGAGCGAGAGGAGACGAGAGAGGAGAGAAATACCATACCAGACCAGCTGCAAATTAAGAATTCCACTAGGAGTAAAATTCCATGAGGAGCACATTTTCAGAGAGGCACTGATGTGTGTCTAAAAGGAATAACAGCCCGGGTGTTATGTAGTCAGATTGCCTGGGTGTTATGTAGTCAGATTGCCTGGGTGTTATGTAGTCAGATTGCCTGGGTGTTACATGTAGTCAGATTGCCTGGGTGTTATGTAGTCAGATTGCCTGGGTGTTATGTAGTCAGATTGCCCGGGTGTTATGTAGTCAGATTGCCTGGGTGTTATGTAGTCAGATTGCCCGGGTGTTATGTAGTCAGATTGCCCGGGTGTTATGTAGTCAGATTGCCCGGGTGTTATGTAGTCAGATTGCCCGGGTGTTAAATGTAGTCAGATTGCCTGGGTGTTAAATGTAGTCAGATTGCCTGGGTGTTATGTAGTCAGATTGCCTGGGTGTTATGTAGTCAGATTGCCTGGGTGTTATGTAGTCAGATTGCCTGGGTGTTATGTAGTCAGATTGCCTGGGTGTTATGTAGTCAGATTGCCTGGGTGTTATGTAGTCAGATTGCCTGGGTGTTATGTAGTCAGATTGCCTGGGTGTTATGTAGTCAGATTGCCTGGGTGTTATGTAGTCAGATTGCCCGGGTGTTAAATGTAGTCAGATTGCCTGGGTGTTATGTAGTCAGATTGCCTGGGTGTTATGTAGTCAGATTGCCTGGGTGTTATGTAGTCAGATTGCCTGGGTGTTATGTAGTCAGATTGCCCGGGTGTTACATGTAGTCAGATTGCCTGGGTGTTATGTAGTCAGATTGCCTGGGTGTTATGTAGTCAGATTGCCTGGGTGTTATGTAGTCAGATTGCCTGGGTGTTATGTAGTCAGATTGCCCGGGTGTTATGTAGTCAGATTGCCTGGGTGTTACATGTACTCAGATTGCCTGGGTGTTATGTAGTCAGATTGCCCGGGTGTTACATGTAGTCAGATTGCCTGGGTGTTATGTAGTCAGATTGCCTGGGTGTTATGTAGTCAGATTGCCCGGGTGTTATGTAGTCAGATTGCCTGGGTGTTACATGTACTCAGATTGCCTGGGTGTTATGTAGTCAGATTGCCCGGGTGTTACATGTAGTCAGATTGCCTGGGTGTTATGTAGTCAGATTGCCTGGGTGTTATGTAGTCAGATTGCCCGGTTGTTACATGTAGTCAGATTGCCTGGGTGTTATGTAGTCAGATTGCCCGGGTGTTAAATCTAGTCAGATTGCCTGGGTGTTATGTAGTCAGATTGCCTGGGTGTTATGTAGTCAGATTGCCTGGGTGTTATGTAGTCAGATTGCCTGGATGTTATGTAGTCAGATTGCCCGGGTGTTAAATGTAGTCAGATTGCCTGGGTGTTATGTAGTCAGATTGCCCGGGTGTTACATGTATTCAGATTGCCTGGGTGTTACATGTAGTCAGATTGCCTGGGTGTTATGTAGTCAGATTGCCCGGGTGTTACATGTAGTCAGATTGCCTGGGTGTTATGTATTCAGATTGCCCGGGTGTTACATGTAGTCAGATTGCCCGGGTGTTACATGTAGTCAGATTGCCCGGGTGTTAAATGTAGTCAGATTGCCCGGGTGTTACATGTAGTCAGATTGCCGGGTGTTACATGTAGTCAGATTGCCCGGGTGTTACATGTAGTCAGATTGCCCGGGTGTTACATGTAGTCAGATTGCCCGGGTGTTACATGTAGTCAGATTGCCCGGGTGTTACATGTAGTCCGATTGCCCGGGTGTTACATGTAGTCCGATTGCCCGGGTGTTACATGTAGTCAGATTGCCCGGGTGTTACATGTAGTCAGATTGTCCGGTGTTACATGTAGTCAGATTGCCCGGGTGTTACATGTAGTCAGATTTCCCGGGTGTTACATGTAGTCAGATTGCCCGGGTGTTACATGTAGTCAGATTGCCTGGGTTTGGATTTAGAATTGTCTGATTGGGTGTTAGATTTTTCCTTCACTTTTCTATCGTCTGATGAGATTAGCATAAACATTTGATTACATACACACCATGAAGATGAACGTTTACATCATGTTGACATTGAGCCATACTACTTCTTACCGTGCCAGATGAGGTGAGATTTCTCACCTGAAGCACTGAGAGACCTATGGGCCTGGTCAAAAGTATTTCACTGTAAGGAAAATAGGGTTCCAGCTGGTACACACAGTCCCAGAACACAGGTCATCCAGGGACTGGGACTGGTGTGGATAACAGAGGGTGACTGAATGCTTCTGTCATGCTTCTGAAAATGCCTGTAAGCATAGTCTCATTCATCATCACTGCTGGGAAATGAGATTGGGTGGGCAAGGGGAGAGAGGTTACCGGCCGTGGGAACCATGTTTGTGTCCCAAATGGCACCCTATTCCCTATGCATTGTGTTACTTTTGACCAGGGTCCATAGGGGTCTGGTCAAAAGTAGTGCACTATGTAGGTAATAGGGTGCCCTTTGGAACACAAGCCATGGCTTAATATTGTGTCAACGCCCAGACCATCACCTGCTCCTCCACCTAATCCGTCTCCTGGTCGTTATCGACTCTGTAAGGTCCTGTCTAGAGACTGGTTTACGCGGTGGTAGACTACAAGTCTGAAAAGTCTAGGTGGGTCACAGCGGGAACCACCGCTGTAAAGTTACTGTGTTCAAACGTTGCCACGGTCACAGCACATTACCTTACGGGAAGCTTTTAATCTCTGAGTTCACCTCTCCCTTTGGCCTTGTTCCTTGTAGGTGGAGATAAACAAATGACAAAAACATGGAGAGTACAAAATCTCCGTCTGATCTTTCAGGCGAGTCGAATAAAGACATTACATGCAGCTTTAGATTTAGTTTGTGTTTTGTCTAAACAAGATGTTACCGCTGTTTAGAACAAGCTGGGCATGACAATATGGCGCGCTTACAGGACAGCAAGTCTTTCCGCCCTGCAAACAGTGTCAATGGAATTATACATTGGGATCACACACACACACACACACACACACACACACACACACACACACACACACACACACACACACACACACACACAC